>NC_092467.1:31501065-31538565 GCF_047495875.1 Pithys albifrons albifrons | reverse complement strand
TGGGAGGTGGGACTGGATGGAACTGGATGGGCTTTAAGGTCCTTCCAACCCAAACCAATCCACAGTCCTGTTATTTTACGATATTTTTATAGTGCCACAGGAATGATTGGGGTATGTGAGCACTGGAAACAGCCCATTTGATATTTTCTGCTGGAACTTCTTTAATGTGAGGGAAAAGTGGTTTAGATACTTTTGGAGAAAAAGTGGAAGGAAAGCTTTATGTGATCTTTTTCTGTGCATCCATCTTGCATTCTCTGGGAAAGGTGCTCCAAAATAATTCACTTGTTTCTAAGCACAATGTCCCTTTTCATATCATAAGGGAGAAGAAAACAAATAATGGAATCATTAATTTTCAGCTGTTTGCAGAACACAGGGAGCCATTCTAAACATCTATATTGAAATATTTTCAGAACAAACAGTAGAAATTAACCTTTTTTTCCCCATTAGTAACTTTCTGTACAGGGAAAACACATTTCCAAGCTTTTCTATTTATGTTCCACATGTTGCTGCAATTGCCTTGAATTGGATAGTGTGGAAAATCCTTTTTCTATCTAATCTGTCTCTCCACACTGGATATAAGGAGGACAATATTATCCTAGAACTCCAAAAACTTTATGTACACAACATCTTATTTGAAATTAATGGGCACATTCACAGTCCCAGAAACCCATTTATTTTAGAAGAGACATCCTGCCTTTTTGGGGGCTTGCCATGTCTGAACAGAGCAGGGTCAAGCTGGATATGGAGCTGTGGGTTGATTTATCTCCAGGATTCCTGCAATTTCTCAGATGTCTGCTGGCATCACATTCAGGTGGGGAGAGAATAAAGTGACATTTGCTATTTCGGTCTCAAAGTGAGTGTGGATATTGTTGCTAATAATCATCCTCTTGTAAATTATAAATGTCAAGGACACCCAAACCCACAGAGCTGCTTTTTCAGAGCGAATCTCTGCCGTTTGCAGGCACTGCCAGGGCTGTGTTGCTCTGTTTGGAATAGAGCACAGCATTAGCCTTTAAGATGTTTGATCCCTGCCTTCAGCTCCTCCAGTATAAATTAATAAAATGGGGATTTTTTTCTTGAGGGATGGCACCACTTAATATCCACATGACCTGCAAATGCTGTGCTTTGGTTGCCTTTGGTAATATTGGCCTTTAAAAATAAGAGTAAACGGGTCTGACCTGAGCCAGTCCTGAAATCAGAGAATATTCCAAGCACAGCAGCCACTCTCCCTTCGCCTCCAGCACATCCCCAGTACCCAGCAGAAATGAGGACTGAATCCAGCCAATTCCAGCAAAGAAAATCAAGATTTAGGCCATAAATGGTTGCAGTGGGAAGATACTGTATGTTCCTGCATGTGCCAGGCAGTGTTGTGCCCATTGCTCCATTAGTGGCTGTTCCCAGTGCCATTGCTGTGCTCCCAGCACAGCCTGTGCTGTCACCTGAGCAGGAGAAATGCAGCTAATTCCTTACAGCCAGTCAGTGCTCCTGATGCTGCTGAAACTGCCCAGGGTTGGGGTTTCTCTGCTGAAACTGCTGCACAGTCAGAGGAAAGCTCTTAGAGACTAAAATTAAGACCAGAGATTTAGGTGCTAATTCAGCAAATTGTTTAAGTCTAAGCTCATGCTTAAATTTGTCCTTCCTCCAGAATGCACTGTTAAAATTTCTCATTTAATGTGAGAGAAGGACACACTTGATCTCATTAAATTTAAAGCAAATTTTATTGCTAGTGCCGTAAATAAGGTTGGGCTCGAGGGTGACACGTGTGGGCTGGGGGAGGCACGAGAACACCACTGTGGAGCCTGCAGCCAAAGCTGCATGTTTTTGAGGTCTTTTTTTGGGAAATACCAGGCACCAGTCTTTTTGTAATCCCTCACTGACCCACCTTGTATGGAAATAGTTGGACCCTCAGTTCAGCAGGGGCTCGAATATCCCGTGTTGTTCTCCACATGTCAAGTTATCCCAATTAATGGCTATTGATTTAGGTGTTATCTGTTCTATAAAAGATAAGGATAGCGAAATAATAATGATCTCCAGTTGGTTTCTCTGATAAATAAATCTGAAGAAAGGTTTGCATGAAGGGCAGCTGTTAAATGCATTGGGCAGGGTTTTATTTAGCAGGAGAAAGTCCCAGACTTGGGGTCCCACCTGAAACAGCCAAGGGGAGGAGCAGGAGAAAGAGTGTCCTGTTGGAATTTTCATTAGAAGTCAGCCCAAGGCAGTCAGGTTTGTGTTCCAATAATGCTTCCAGCCCAGAAAACTCCCAGGCAGGAGTAGCAACTGCAGCACTTCCAGCCTTCATGATTTTGCCCTGATCATGCAATACTTTGTGTGGGTTTGGAAACCTTGGTGTCCAGAGCCACTTGGAAATGTGAATATTTGGGGAGGGTGCTTTTGTCCTGCTAGAACTGCCAGTTTTGAAGCCATTATTTTGAAGAGTTTCTTGTATGAGAGTTTGGTGGGCCTGGCATAATAGGGATATGAAGATGGATTATGGAGAGGCCCAGAGTACTCATTAGGGGAAGAGAGGGAGGCCAGAGCGCTGATGGGGATGACGGATTGTGCTCTCTCCTGCCTTCCTCTCAGAAGGCAGCTACTGCATTTTGTGTTTTAATTTTAAAGATAATTACTTTAATTTAATTCAGGACTTCTTAGGAAGGTAACAGAGATGAGGACATTTGTTATGGGCCCATCATCTCACACGTTTGAATTCATTCCTGGTTAGCGAGGAGTGATGGAAAATAGGCTGGCAGGGGTGGGTTGGACAGGCCTTGTGATCCTCCCTGTGTAATGGCATCTGCTTCATCCAAAAACCCCCCACCACCTCAGCCTGTTCTGATTGAGAGGCTTCTTCCCAGAAATGCGAGTAGCAAAGCTGAGAGGTGAATGTCCATGGGGAGTCCTTGGTCCCTGCATTTTGGCTTGTTGGCAGAGTGGTCCAGGAATGTGCCAGGGGGAGCCCTGGGCAGCCCTGCCTGAGACATCAGTGCCACTGCCCCACTGCAGGGCTGTCCCTGCGGGGTCACAGCGTGGGAGTGCAGGCAGAGCCCTCTGCTGCTCCTCAGTCACCGCTCAGACTCCGGGTTTTCAAAGCATTCCAAGGACTGTACCTCTGAAAATCAGGCTACTGATCTCAGCCAAGTTTTGCACAAAATGCTCCCCTGTCCCTGTAGCTCCTCGTTCATAAACATTCCCTTCCCTCCTGTATCTCAGCAGGCCTGGAATAAATCTGGTACAGCAGATCACTTGTAGTAGTATCTGGATATTGACTGGGGTGGCTTGTCCAGGGTGGGGAAGGAGGAGCTTGGAGGTGCATCCCAGAATTGCTGCCAGTTTGAGCAGTGATCACACCAGGACAACAACAGGAACTGTAAAAAGTCTGTGTTGGTCACTGAGAGCAGCCACGTGCCCCTCTGGTAACGTATTTATGTGGCCAGAGCTGTGGTTAGTGAGGTGCTGAGTGACACCAACACACTGACATAGGTGGGACACTCTATTTCTAACCTGCTATACTGTGACTAATTGGGGTTTACTTTCAAGCTTTAAATGGTTTGCAAAAGTTTTCTCTACCTCCTTTCCAGGTTTAGTCAGGCATGCTTCATAAATTAGAGGGACCACTTTCATTAAGAAACATAAAGTGATCCTTTTCACTGAGCAAAGACACTTTGCTCCTTACATCTCCTCCCTTAATAGCAAGTGCTTAAAATTGGCACGTGGCAGAGCTGAATATTGTTTTCAAGAACAAAGCCATTCCTATGCTCCCAGACCAAATGCAACAGGAAAAACACCATTATTTCAGGCCTAGAGATAAAAAGGGGATTCAATTTTGAAACGCTTGTGGAGATGAAAAAATACAACTTCAAATGTGAGTCAATTCATTGAGGCCTTAACATTCATTTGTTGCAAATGGAGGGGGCAGAGGAACCCGAGGCTGGAGCCAATTGGCACCTTCCAGGCTGGGAAAGGTCAAGTGGTGGCTCCCGGTGCGGGTGCTACTCTGGGCTTTGTTAAAATGCTGGTATTAAACACAAGTTACATCTGGGGTCAAGTGACCGCAATAACAGGGGACACTGCAAGCCCTCAAATCATCCCCCGTGATGAGAATGACACGGAGCTGACATAATATCTGAGGTGAGATGGAACTGAAATCCTCAGCACCTGAACACTTCACCTACTGATGGGTGACCTGACCCTCACCAATCTCATAATCACACCCATGTCAAGGGCGACGCTGCATCTCCCGGAGCACAAGGTACAGTCACTCGCTTTTAGTTATTTTTTTTTAGGCTCTGACTCTGCTTCTGGAATGATGTTGTTAAAAGTTTCAATACTCTGCTTTAAGCCTTTCAAATCAATGTGTTCCAGGGAAAATCAGCTCCCAGCTCGGGGAAGAGAGACCTGTTCAGCTGGTGGGTCTCTTCATCGTGGGGGTTTGGTTTGTGGAGCAGCAGCTGAATGTGCTCCCCGGGGTGTTTCAGGGGGCAGGGGGGGCTCAGAGCTGGCACCATCAAACCAAACACCAGCCAAGGGCTCGGGGTGGTGGGGATGTGTTCAGGCATGGCCAGAGGTTTTTGGCAGGAAAAAACCTTTTTTAATGGAACAATCTTCTAAAGGAAAAATTAGGCTGTTGGTTATACTGTTCCATTTTATACCAACCTCATCCCTACTTCTAAATTATTATTTTTATCTCTAAATCTGACCTTTTTTAATGTTCTCTTTAAATTTCTCTTTAAAACTACATACTGGAGGATACAGATTTCAGAGGCTTTTTTGTATCCCCATTTTCCTGAAGCAGGCAAACAAACCTCACACTAAAACTGAAGCAGAGCTGGAGCCAAATACTCCTGCAATATTTTCCAATCTATTTGCACAACCCAAACCAACCCTTGCACGGGGCTGTGGGATGAATCAGCATGTATTTAAATGCAGGGCAGCAGGAAGGACTGCTAGTTCTGTGCCACGGAGCTGTCAGAGCCCTGAGGAGATTAAAGGCATGACCCCTTCATCCCTAACATTGCTCCACAAGAGACATTTCTGTCACTATTTCTGCCACTTGGCTTTCTGAGATGCCACGAAGCCTTAGGGCGACCTCTGCTACATTTCAGTGTTGTTTATTGATTTCTGACCCAGTGCTTAATAGTTTTCCCAGTCCCCCTGAATGGCTTTTGTAAGCAATAGGGTTTGTGCATCTCACCGATCAATACCTTTTATATTTACAATAAAATTGAAACTGCTTCTGCTGGGGGTGCAGCCCAGCATTTGTCATCCTTCAGCGAGGGAAAACTATGTCATTATCTGAATTAAAACATTTATTTCTGATTAAGAGAGTGTCCTATCTCATTAATTTTTCCCTTTCCAATAGAAAGGGAATAGAATCCTATTGATTTTTGCACTTTTACACATCTCCACTGCTGGGAAGATAATTGAGAAGTTAGCCAGAATAAATGAAGTTTCAAGTCTAGCAGGCCAGCCAATACCTTCCAAATTCAAGGTGTTTTTATGAAGCTGGATTTTAATTTGTTGGCAAGCTGAAGCAGTGGGACTTATTCGGCTGAGTAAATTGGATTAAGAGTAGAATCTCCTTGAAGCGTGTCTCGGTGAATGCTGAGGGGCTCGTTCCCCCAGGCAGGCACAGACTTGCTGGAGATTTATGCTAAGACAGCTCCCAAATTGCCCTCCTTCAACACTCCAGCCTGCAGGAAGTGGGGATTACAGCCCAGGAGCTGATTAACTCCCTCCTCTTCCATGGTATCCACTGACTCCCAACCGGCCGAGCAGCTGAACGAGACCTTGCGATTTGCTGCGTCGATTGATCACACTTTATTAGAATAATGGGATTAAATCAAGCTCTGCCAGAAAGGCCTCCCTTTGCCTGAATCCCTGCTGCCCAGGGCCCTGTGTGCAGTGATACCCCTCCAACATTTCCCTCCCTGTGAATTACCAATCCACAGCCCATCTTTATGTCCTGTCTTTAAAGTCGTTATATATTCCACTAGAAATGGAGTGTGTGTTTGTGCACCGACACCTAGAAAAGTTTGCTTTTGAATTAGACAAGATATTGCATATTTTAATAAGCTATACAGGAGATTTTCTTACTGGAATCAAATTAGATTCTGTTTTAGAGCAGGAAAATTCATCTTCCTAAATATATTCTCAGAAAACACTGGGATTCCTCTGGTTTTGGAAGTAAGAAGCAAATCTCTGTGTAAAATTGAGAACTAGGGGAAAAAAATTCTCAATGTCCATGTGCAGCTCAGTAATCTCAGTCAGGCACTGCCAGCAAAGTCTGTTTTCTCCCTTTTATTCAAGCATTCTTTACAAGTTGATTTTGGAGCATCAGTTTGGTTATTTCTCAGCAACCCAAAATATTTGAGCCGCCAGTTAAAAAGGAAAAGACTGGAGCTCCTGAGTTTGTGATGTTTGGTCTAGTGGGGCTTTTTTGGAGGGGGAGGAAACTGGGAATGTTTGAACCTTCTCAGTTTCTAAGGAAGAAAATACAAACTCTCCAGGAAAAAGCCCTCTGAGGAAGGATTGCAAATGCCTCAGTTATAACAAATCAACAGCACCAGATTAAAAATGCTGTGTAAGGGAAGAACTTAATTTCTTGCTGCATTTTAATGCATAGTCCCAGGCACCAAAGTATGCAAAAGGTTGAATACATTCATCACAAACATTTCTGTTTTCCCCTTTTACACCAATGAGAAATTACAAGATTACCAATGACCTTCCTACCAATGAAGCACCATAATTATGGTCATTTGTTATACAACAGAGATGAATGGATAGAATTTACATAGAATAAAAATATTATTTAACAGCTGTTATTGATGTGTGAAGTGTAATCCTAATTTATTTAAATGCTATAAATATATTGGTAATGTATTCTTTTCAAATTAACCTCATGAACCTTATACTGGCAAAACTTCAATTAATATTGCACTAAAATCCATTTTCTCATGTTGTGGGGAATATTGAATCAGGGAGAATCTACAGCTACAATGCCAATGTGCTCCCTACAAGTTTTTGTTTGATTTTTTTACAGTCCTTGGTTCAACATGTGGTATTGGAATTATTATTAAAAATCCTTTAAATTAAAATTATGCCAGAAATCCTTTTACTGGTTTGTAAAATAGCAGGAAAAGAAAGCTGGTTTGCTTTCTTTTCCTGTTATTTAAGAATACAATAATGATTTCTGAATGAGTTGCCAACCCCCGTTTACCAGGTGTGGCTTTGGGTACTGTATTCTGCTGTATTTCCAGACTTTTCCCCCATTTAACAGCTTGAGAATGAAATAAGGGAGGCAAAGAAAACAAGGCACGTTTAACTCAGCCCTTTCTGGTTGTGTGTGTAATGTTGGTCTTCAGAGCACGACGGGATGTGCTGAGTTGTTGCAGCAATGGATGAATTTGGGGGCACAGGCAGAGGTTTGGGGGGGGTGGTGGTGACACCTCCAGGTTCCTCTCTTTGGTATTCCATCCCTCTGCCCCGAGCTGTCATTATTCCATGTTCATCCTCACCAGAGTTATAGTTTGCAAAAACCTATCAGGTAGGCTGGACAGCAGATAATTGAGGTGATGATCAGTGCTGGCAAAAGACAATTGATAGTGATGGTGTCAGAGGCTGCTCCTAACAAGATCTGCACCCTCTGTCTCCTTTAGCCTCTCCTTGGAAGGGACAGAATATGGAATAACATGGGCATGTCTGATGTGCATCAATAGGTAGGATGGCAGTGGGTAACACTTCTTGGGGGTGCAATACGAGGGGTGTATCTCCTGACAGTGCAGCAGGTGATTAAACAGAAATGTGAACTATTAAGAGATGATCTTGACTCTCAATGTGTTTTTATCGAAGTCGGAAAATAGTTGGTGCCATTGAGTGGATCCACTGTGGGAAGGAGCAGGAAAAACTGGAATTCCAGGGAGGGCAAGGATCATAATTGCCTTGTGCTGGGAGAGGAATGGAGAGCTCCAACCACAGATATCCCATGGAAGTAGAAACAATTAATGACCATGCACAGTTATAGCAGAGTGTAAATAAATCGCTGGGATTTCAATTCCATGGGAATTAACCAACCTCACCCTGGCACAGCCCCAAATGCCAGAGCTGGCTGATCCAGGTTCAGAGTGGGAACACTCCCTCTCCTGGAGTGGTCCAGAACACACAGACACCTCCCTGGTCCTGGTCCTGATCCTGATCCAGCAGGGAGGTGGCTTTCCCAGCCTGACCCTGTCTCTGTGGGTACCAGGATCCGAAACATTATTCCCTGCAATTGTAAAACTGAATGGATGGCACTAAACTATGGGAGTGTATTTAAACCTCCTTCTGCCAAAAGCATCTCGTTGTCTTTACCATTTTGGATGGTGGTTTATTTTTCTGAACATTTAAAAATATGATTTTTCCTTCCAGGCTTCTAAAATCCAACACCTTTATTTCAATCCAAACTGTTCCTGCAGACAACTCTGAGACAACCTCCTGCAGAACTTTTTACCATTTTCACAAAAAGGGTGAGATCTTGCACACATGACCCATTCAGGCAACCCCAAGTGCCAAACCACTGCACAGCTGCATATTTTCCATTATACAGAAGGGTCAGCGTGGGCAGCCAGGTGGGATTTATCCCCTTATGCCCATCTGTAATGCATGCAAGGAAGTCATGGCTTTGCATGGCTATTAAACACCCTATAGTCTATATAAAAACATGCAAAGTCGAGGCTTAACAGCAATAAAATATTATGGGTACTGCCCTCACTCATGGCCGAGTGAGCATGTCCCTTGATTGGGTGATTGGCAAACTACGCTCTGCGGCGCCACAGGAATAATCCTGTTTTTTCCTTCCAGGGAACAATAGGTTGCTTAACTGGAAACTCTGCTCCCCAAACGCTTCTGTGCTGGGGCAGGGGCTGTCCCCAGGGCCCTGCCCTGCCCCACTGCAGAGCCACCCCCTGCCTGCTCTGTGCCACCGAGGCCCTGCTGGCTTTTACTCCTCCCCGAGGCTCAGAGCCTTTGGGAGGCACCGAGACACGGTAATGGGAAAGATCTGCTCCCTAATTCATGGCATTTCAGAGAGACCTTTCAATGTATCGGGCACCGCCTGAATTGATGCCATTTCAGTCAGCACAGTGAGTTTGCTGTGGTTTGTCAGCCATCACTCACTGGGAAGCTCAGCAGTTTGAGGTGTGGCAGAGGGCAGTGGGGATGGGACAGGGACCTGCAGGAGTGGTGGGGCAGTTGTAACAACATGTGTGCAGGCACACGGGGAACACGGTTCAGCTGAGGAGAGGACAGTGGAAATATTTCCTGGAGTGGGGCTGATATTGGCCACAAACCCAGCCTTAGTCAGCACAACCAGCAACAGCTGCCCCCTCCTTCCCCTCTTTGTGAGGGGTGAGGTCTGTCCCTTTAACGTGGCAGATTGATTGATTGATTGATGTCTGTGTGATAGATAGAACGATCCTCCACGGAGCTCCCCTGAATTATGGTGACACTGCTCCTGCTCCACAAGCCACTCCCCATATGTCCCATAACTCAAAAGCAGAATGACAATAATACTATCTATGAAATTTATATTCATGATTATAAATTAATTCTTTTTGGCCAGACCAGCAGCAGCAGGAGCCTGGCTTTGCAATTTCCAAACAGCATTTATGGCATTGGCTTGGGAATACTATCTATCAAGCCTGGTGACAAATGTGGGGGATGATGGTCTTTCCCGCCGCTGGCTCCAACATCCACTGGTGTTTCAGGGGAAAGAAAATGCCATAAAATAACGGGGATCCTGGAGCTGCAGCTGCTGACAGTGTTCCCAGCACAGCAACACCCTGCACAAGCCTTCCTTAAAATGAATGCTCCCTGGGACAGAAACCTGGGAACAAGGAATGACCACCTGGAGAGGAAAGAGCTGGGAATAGCTGTTGGAAACTGGAGAGGCTGAAATCCAGTGTTGGAACACCTGTGACTCCAGGGAAATTCAGCCTCTAACCAGGCCTGGAATCCATGTGTTGAGCCCCTTTCCATGGGAGGGTGGAAGAGGCACTGGGGCTTTTCCACACAGAGCTGGCTAATTTATTTGTTTTTTAAAAATTTTATGTGAAATACCTTCAAAAAGGGGAAAATAGGAGCAAGGAGAATGAAGTGACACCTAAAAGCTCTGTTAGCAGCAGGGAAAATCCTGCAGGTGTGTTGTCAGCAGATCACAGTGATGTCAGAGCAGCGACTGCAGCAGAGCAGGGCTGACTCGCACCAGGACATTTTGGGTGGCCTTGAAGTGCCAGCAGTGCCCTTTGGGGGTGGTTTTTACTCTGGTAGCTCCCAGCTGGCACATGGCCACGGAATGGAGCCCATGGCAGCCAGTGTCAGCACAGGGCTTGGGCTCTCCCTGTTTGCTTCCCAGGGGAGCCTCTCCTGCCACATGGAGCCTGTGCTGTGGCAAGGGCTGGAAACCAGGAGGCAGCTTTAAACCATGCACTGATCCCAGGTCATCCCACCTGCCCAGGAGAGACCTGGCCCAAAGGGGTTAGCTAACAATGGGGGCCAGAAATCAGGAGTGGTGATTATGTTTGTGTGCAGACATGTTTGCACTGAGCGACATATGAACACAAAAATGGTGCAGGATGATGAGTAAGTTACTACTTTTGAAGTATTCAGTGAGCAATAACTATTACTTTTTTGCTTTAGCCAAGACATCCTTGGCAAAAGTGCCAAGCTGTTGGTATTGCTTCCCTTCATTCAGGTGTTATTTAGCCTGAGGGAAAACATCCCACAGTTAGCAAACTTGTCTGTCTCTCAGAGTTTTTCAGGTTGGGCTTTTTTCAGGTGAGGACCAATAAACAGGTGAGGTGTCACACACATCGGCCCCAAGCACCGCCTTTCCCCTCTGGTCTGTGAGCGAGGTGCAGTGCTGTCTGTGCCATCAGCTCTGGGATCATGAGCGAGGTGCAGGACCCACAGCACTGCTGGGGCTGTGCTGTCTGTGCCATCAGCTCTGGGATCATGAGCGAGGTGCAGGACCCACAGCTCTGCTGGGGCTGTGCTGTCTGTGCCATCAGCTCTGGGATCATGAGCGAGGTGCAGGACCCACAGCACTGCTGGGGCTGTGCTGTCTGTGCCATCAGCTCTCAGATCTTTGCCTCTCCTCACCGCGGGTGCTCCGGGGGCAAGGGGAGCCTCCCACCGCGCCCCTATGCCCCCGCTGTCACCAGAACAGCGGCTGTTTGCAGGGCTGTGACTCCCCCGGTGGCTCCGTGCCCCCTTGCAGCCCCTTCCCTGCCCTCGCCTGGTTGCCATGGCACCAGCAGGCGGTGATGGTCCTCTCTGCAGAGCTTTGCTGGTGGCAGGGACACACTTCGAGGCGACAGTCCCTCTGTGCAGAGCAGGCAAAGGGGTCTGCCCACACTGTGACCCCTTCGGTGCGTGGGCTCAGGGGAACAGGACAGAGAGAAGCTCTTCAACAAGGCACAGAGTCACCCCAGTGTCACACCTTGGCCTGGTGTGACCACGACGCTGTGGGAGCAGGTTCAGGGCAGAGCAGCCCCACTGAGTCCTGCCTTTGCCCTCCTGCCTGATGTTCCTGCTCTGCCTCTCTCTCCAGCCAGGCGAGTTGGCTTCCAACTCTCCACACAGACCTTTTCTTCACATTTCTTGCCTGGATTTACTTCCTACAGCATCTCCCTAACTTTCCCTTCTGAAATACAGGCAGAACCTTCAGTCCAGCCCTGTGTATAAAGATACTTTAGGAAAGCTGGTATCCAAAAACTCCAGTTCATTTCTTCCCTGCTGCCTCCCCTTCCTATCAGTAATAACCTGCCCATGTTACCTGTGCCTTCCCTGCTCTCTATTTATCACTTTCATCCCCCACTGCCATTCTGTCCAGCCTAACTTTCTCCTCTCCCATCATCCAAATGCTTTTCCACCACCCTTCTATGTAAATTCTGGCTTAGACTTTGTTAGAGTAACAGAAGTGCAGGTTTATTACACTGTAAGTCTCCAACACAGTGAAATCCATTAATGGAAAAGGTTTTTCCATCCGTTCCAAGTGAACGGAGATGCAGCTGTATGGAATATAGCTCTGGTGCTTGGAAATCTATCCAGACAGCCTGGAGAGAAGGGGAGGGTGTTCATTTACATAGTTTGTGGTCTTACTTAGAAATTCAGGGGGAAATGGGCACATCCCAAGGCACCACAGGAGGAGATTTCTGTGGTTACAAGTGGTGTGTGATCCTGAAAGGCCAGGTGGGAGCAAAGGGCAGTGCTGGGAGAGCAGGCTAAGAATGGGGTTGAAATCCTTCCTATAAATCCAGAGTGGCACTGAGGGATGAGAGATTCCACTGAACAGGAGCACAAGCAAACCTAAGCTGGTGATTTGGGGGAAAATCCAACAAGCCCACAGTGGGACAGGTTGCCACGTTCCGAGGGCAGCCCGAGGATGCTCATCAGAGCTCTGTGGCCACACAGGAGACTAATCTTTTCTCTGGTTATCAGTAGATCCCTTCCAAAAAAAATGTGTTCCTTGGCTGTGGGTCTGCATTTGGACTGTGTGATGAGTCAGACATAAACCATCCCTGGGCCCGAGGAGCTCGTTATTCCAGGCGCTCCCCTTGCTGTTCTCAGCCGGGCACAGTTTGTGCTGACTCGTCCCTTCCAGCCTGGGAGACAAACCCTGACCTTGCACAGCACATTTAATTGTGCCAGGGCTCAGTGGAGAGCACGAGTTCCACGCAGCAATCCTTCACCTGCACACCTGCAGCGCTGGTAGGAGTTATGGGCAGCTGCTGAGGGGAACAGCAGAGTCAGACCCTTCATCTGAATGAAATATCCTCACGGTGGTGGCTCCAAAATCAGGCACAAATGTTAATCTGATGGAAGGCGGGAGCTGTAGCATCTTAGGCGTTCTAAAACTGAAGGGTGGGAATTAGAAGCTCAGTAAGTCATGGAGATCACCAAGAGGCTGTTTGGATTTCACACTATGAATGAAGGAATATCTTCAAAAGCCCTAATTTGTGAATAGTCAGTAGGTGTGAATGGTGCCAAAGGGACAGCTTTATTCTGTGTATTTACACTGGGGTTCCCTCAATGCTCTCTGATCAAGCACTGAGGAACAGGGGTGTCACTAAAATAGAAAGAACTAATAATGATAATTAATGGCTCATTGTTTGTGAACCTTGATTTCAGTGTTTCTAATCCCTTTTGTCTTATCCAATCCCCTGGATTTGAAAATGGGCACAACTGCCCCACACTCATAGTTATGGAAGTTCCACAATCTCCAAGGATCACCAGGGGAAAACAAAATATAACACAGTCTGGGTAGTTTGTTTCCCGAAATCATCAGTAAATTCTAGTTTCTTCATCTCTATTTTCCCATCCTTGTTTCCTAATTTTAGAGTTCTGGTCACCCTTGCAGTGTGTAAGAAAAGTAGATATTACACGATACATTCACCACCATGGTTGTGTGGCTCCTGCTTTGGAATATTTTCCATCCACCTTCTAGGAAAATAAAGTGGAAAAGCTCCCCAAAACGTGCAGTTGGACACACAAATATCAGCAAATCCAGCGGTGGCTCCTTCCAGGGAAGAAGAGCTGTGGATATCTCTGTAAATCTGTCGGGGTGGTGTGTGGTGACAGGAGCTGCACAGCCAGGTCTGAGCAGATCCATGGGGGGTCCGACAGCTTTGGGGAGCAGCTTCACTGGCTGTGTCTGCAAACAACGGGGGAAAGTGTGAAAATATGGGGGGAAATGGAATTCCAGACACTGACAGCTCTGAGGAAAGCACAGAGCAGACAAGTCTGTGGATCACTGTTTAGGAACAGGAGAAGGGAGATGCCAAAAAAAAAGTAGGAAAAAATATTTATATATATGAGTAGAATGGGACCAGAATAATTTCAGATGTGTAGCTACAAAGGTGGATGGAATTCCAGACAAAATGAATCTACCTATTAGGCCTTAAAACAGGGACTAAAAATACTGATGAAATTTGAAAAATATTAATGAAACTGTGGAAAACAGAAGCATCCCCAAACATAGTTTTTGTGGGCTGTCTGGAGTTTTAATGGCATTTATTTTTCAAATTTAGTTGAAAAAATGAATGCCCCTGCTGAAATTCCAACTTGCTGCTGAAATTCGGACTTGCTGCTGAAATTCCAGCTTGCCAACTCTCAGGCCCAGGTGGATTTTTATAGCCAAGATCTAAACCCCTGAAAAATGGCAGTGTGGAGTGTAATGGAAATGCTGACACAACCTACATTACACTGCACGGGCTGTGCCACGATGCTTTATGGGGAGCCCATTTGGGGTTTGTCAGGTTTTTAAACACAGCCTGCTGTAAATTTGAAAGAACACTGTCTTGTCTTCAGGCTTTAAGACTTACATATTAGCAGAGATGTGGCTGAACCAAAATCCCCCCTTCCAGCCACCTCTCTGAGCTTTGGGAGAACTGGCAATTCCACCTGAGCATCCCAGTGCCATCTGTATCCTGCTTTGGTTTGATTTGTGCCAGGAGGACTCAATTCTGTTTCGAAACAGAGCCCTTGGTGGCACACACAGAGTAGGAGGCTGCTCTCCTGGGCAGAGAGGGTTGTGAGGAGCAGAAACCCCAGTGCAGCTGGTGCTGCACAGCTTCATCCAGGCCAGTGGCAGGGTCAGGGTTGAGCTCCCAGTCCTTGGAAGTGGCAGCTTTAGCCCCAAAGTTGACATTTTGCTGTTACCTGAAGTCCAACACCTGTGGCAGGTGAATTTGTGTCTGTCCAGGCTGCACTGAAACAAAGGTGTTTATAGGCTGAAACCACAGCTCTGGCTCAGAAAATTAAGGATCCTGTCTTTAAATTCTGCCAGTGGAGGAAGCGGAATTTAGGCTGAAAACATGTTCCCAGTAGCATTCAGGATGTTTACCCTGAACTTGTAAAACCAAAGGACTTGTGGAAGTGCAGAAAAAAACTAAATGTCCCCACCTGGGCCCAGTGTAACCTGATTGATCACACCAGCAGGATGTCTCTTAGTGCAGCTACAAAGGTGGCCCCTTGCTAAAGTTGTGAGAGCTGAGTTACCTGTGCATGAATTAACCCAGGAAAAGGCAAAGAGGAAAACACAATTTAAATCTATACTAATCTTTCAGTGACTTTTCCACTTCTCACAAGCAGTTTGTAACCACACATCCATCACCATCCCCAGCATCACGTGCAGCTCCTCACTCGATAATCCGATTGATGCCCAGGTGATATATTCAGTAGCCACAGTTCGTAAATGGGCCATTTTATAACCTAGGCAAAGGTTAATCATCCTTAGCTTCTTAAGTGTGATCCCAACTGTGCTGCTCGTGCTCACCAGTGGGTTTCCAGCAGTGCTGTGCTTTATAGTTAATTAGGAGACTCACGTTGGAGGGGAAGCCATGGTGTTAAAGTGTCATTAGTGGTGCTGAGTGCCCTGTTTTGGGTGCTCAGCCATGACACGTGACTGCCAGAGCCAAGGTCTCAGCCTCTTGTGGTTATCAGGCTCTTTAGACAGGTCTGTATCAGGAATTGAAAGTGTTGACATTTTGGTCTGTGTTTTTTTTGCTTATGCCACCTGTGAAAAGATTTATCCTTTCCCTGCCGAGTTCTGGGGAACAAAAGCTGACAGAGTGAAGGTTTCATCCTTGAAGAGAGAGTTTGCCTAAAGTTACTTGAGTCTCTCCTTTGGAGGAGAGCTGAGAGGGGAGAGGAAAGAGGAAGAGAGAGAGCAGCAGGGGCTGGGACCTCTTCCTGGGGGTGGTGGCCTCACCTCTCCAGGTAGACACTTCTGGCAGGCTCAAAAAAAGGTGAGAGGGCTCGTACTCTTGGTGTTGGTGGTTTTCTCCCCCCAAAAAGACAGCAGGGACACTACTGTCTGCCAAGGCCTAGAGGATGTAGCCCCTGCCTTTGGGGGAGTGTTCTGAGCGTGTAAGACAACCTTACATGAGTAACTCTGGTGAGTGGGTGCTGACACGTTTGGGTTATTGCTTTAGTCTCCAACCCTCTCTCTCTCCCTTCTCTTTCGGTTCCTGCTATTTGGTCACTCCTGTTAATAAAGATACTGTTTTCTCACCTCTCTGTGGTGCTCAGCCTCACTTTTCCAGCAGCTGTAAAACCCACCTTGTTACAAGGTGTCAGGAGAACTCAGGAACTGGGGGCAGCAGAGCCACTTGTCACCTTTGCTAGTAGAGTGTCTCTGCTCGAGCCACTCAGCAGGACCCAAACCAAGCCCCTGCTGTCCCTCTGTCCTGCTGTGACCCGGTGGCACTGCGATGACAGTGCCAGCAGCACCAGCACCCGCCCTGGCGGCCACTCCGAGGGCTTCCATCACACCTTAGGCATCCTGGGGACAAAGTGGTGACACAGCTCAATCTCCTGGCCCTGATTCCTCCTGAGAACCCCCCTGTGCAGGGCCATTCCCCCCAGACACAGAGATTGTGTCTCAGCCACCCCGGTATCGAGCGCAGCTGTCACCCCGCTCTGACCACTGACCTCATCTGAATATGCAGATCTATCCCAGAGCACAAGTTCTAATGATTTTCTTACCCTTTGCAAGCCCTGTTTTCATAGTGAGCTGATTGCACATGACAATATTATAAGGCCGTAATTGAGATTCTACAAACCATTTGCAGCTCAGGTTTACAAAAATAATGTATACGGAGGTGGGGACGCTGCTGCCACTCCTGTCCCAGCCAGAGCCCTGAGCTGATCCAGGAGGGACAGTGTCCCCCTCAGCCACTGAGGCACTGCAGGATTGCAGAGGGATGTGCTGATCTGCTGCTGCTGCAGCTGAGAAACTGCTGATTCCAAGTTATCCTCTTGGAGTGGGTGGGAATCAAGGCCACAGGCCCAACGTTCACACTCCTCTTTCTTCCTTCCCTGAGTACCCCGAGAAGGGAAACTCCAAGGGCAAAGGTGGAAAATCTCAGTGCAGTGTCTGTAACTGAGTGAGGTGCAAACACAGCACACAGAAGTGGCCACAACCCCTTCCAGTGACTCTCCAGTTTCCAAAATTCTCTGTTCTTCATGTACATAATTTTTTGTCATTGCTACTTCTTTTTCTAGAGGAAAAAAATGAAAAAAACTTGAGATCAGGCAGTTACAAGAATTCTGCTACATAAAAATGTTAACTTTGGCCCTACCTTAATTCTCCTTGTCATTCCCTCTTCTGTTCTTCATAGCATTTCCCATTTCTATTTTGACTGTATTCCTTGCCTATTTTTTCTTTTCTTTGCTGCTGTTTTTCACAAAAACCAGAAGGCAAATTTTACAGTATCAACTGAAACCTTAATCTGTGCTTTGAATGACTTCAAATTGTCAGAATTAACTGATCCTGGTAAGAATTACAGTTCTCAGGGGTTCTTATCCCACTGACTTTGTCACCCTCCTTGAAGGCCCTGTGTCGAGGGGCTCAGAAGAACTGGAATATCAAGCTGGATTAAGTTGGACTGAGGGGTACACAATATTTAGAATGGAATTTAAACTCCCAGAACACTCAGCTTCCTCAGGCTCCTGTAACAGAGCAGGAATCAATCCGAGTCTGTGCAGAGGCTGCCAAGGTTCATGAACCTCCCAGGCCACTTCAGCCTCAGCTGAGAACAGGAATCCTCTGCAGGAAAGCACATTTTGGGGTTCTGTGCCACGTCAGTGAAGGAAAAGGTGAAATATCACAACATTTGTTGATTCAAAGCCATACAACTGAACAGCAAATAGAGGCTGTGGGTGAGAAATCCAGCAGGATAACTCCCTGTGTGGGTTCATAACTCCTTCCAAAGCCTTTGGTTGGAAATATAAGCAAAGACACCCAGCTGAAATGTCCAGCAGGTGCCAAACATGCAGCCAGATGTTGGTGGGGATCCCTCCAGCAGCAGCAGCCCAGAGTCACCAGCTCGGCCAGCACCAGGGGTGTTCTCAGGAGGGGACCCCAGACACAGAAACCCCAAATCTCCCCCTCTCACAAACATCCCACAAAAATAGGAGAAAACCTTTTGTGGAGCCCGATTTCCAAGGGCAGGAGAGCTGCATCCTCTGGGAACATCCAACTGACAGAGATTTCCTGACATGTGGCTACTTAACCTCCCTGTCCCTCGGTCTCTGCACCTGCTGGAGTTGCCCAGAGGTTTTCACTCTTGCATTCACTACTATGAACCACCCAGTGCAGAGTACAAGGCTGAGGTGCAGCCAAGTCCATGAAGCCCTGGAGCTCCTTCCACGGATGGTGGTGCAGAAGTGCAGGGAATTGCTGTAAAGTTGAATTTCCTGCTGAGTGTTTCCTAACTGCCAATACAAACAGTGCAGTGGGAATAGCAGAGCACGAGCCACAGGCAAGTATATTAATGTCTCCAGCTCTCCATAAGTGAAAAATTATGTACAGCAACGTTCTTTATTGTTATTCCAACAGAGACCTTTTGCCTTTTTATTTTAAAAACTTTTTAATTTTTTAATTTTTTTATTAGAGCCTCTGTTTCATTTTTTGGAAAACAATTTATCTTCTCAGAGAGTATTTTTGCCTGTAAATAAAACTCAGTTTCTTGCCTGGGTTGAGTGGTTCTATTTTATGAAATGATGGCATTAAATTGCTCAGACTCTTGGTGGACACTGAGAAGGAAGTCACAGTGATCCCTCCAATCTTGGGCAGTCACCTTCAATCCTGAGCAACTTCAGCCACACAGAACCCAACATGAAGGATGTTGGCAACGTTCTGAATTAAGTGTTTTTAATATGCTTAACCATGCATTTAATTTAAGCTTAATGAGACAGTTATTGTATGCTGACTAAACACCACGAGCTTATTAAAAACATATTTACAGAGATTAACAGTGATGTAATAGATACATATTTATGCCATCATTGGTAAACTGCTAATACCACTCTGAATTAATTGGCATGTACTCAATATACTGTAGGGCTCTGGAGATATTTGTTATATTTGCCTTATGTTGATGAAGCACCAACTGGTTAATGAGGGTTAATTGATCTAACTAACTACTAAAATATACATTTCCTATTCTGTGGTTAGCAGGGATTAAATCAACACACATTGAAGCAACTGGAATTTAGGATGTGCTTCACAGGGTAACTCACACTCCTACAGGTGAGAGGGGGCCTGGATGGTCTGCTGAGTGGGAAGCAATTAAATTTTCCAGGAAATACAAGAATAAGAAATGAAATTTAAAAAAAAATAGGCACAGAGACACCAAGCAATAGGTGGAGCATAAGAAGCAAAATCTGAAGGGTTTTGGTGCTGCCTCAAATCTGGTTGCATAAAATCTGTCAACCTTCAACCCCTGATTATTTTTTATTAACTATTGACCAGGCAGTAAAATCAAGACCCTCCATCAGGATTTGGATCCAAAGAACTGGTGTGGATCATTACATGTGACTTGTGCCAGTGTCAAAATTTAGATCCAGATCAAGGCCTGGACTTTGAAAACATTAACATTTCAGGATTTGGTTCAGGTTTGGTTTCAGGGTTTTTGGTTCAATTGCATCTCTAAGAAGGGTAAAAACAGTGATGATGGGAAAGAGGTTGGATTTCTCTGTGTTGCATTGCCCGTGAGGCTGAGGGAGGCCCATCAGAGATCAAAGGTGATATCTTATCACAGGGACATCAATAAAAGTATTCCACTAAGCCTTTATTTCATACTTAGCTTGTCTGTACCAGTTTACAGCAGAACTTCAGAGCATCCATTTGTATTGCTTAAATTTTTTAATGGTTCTGATTTCTTTGCTGAACCTTTTTTTGTAGAGGGAAAAATGTTAACTCTTAATAAGTGACATGGCATTTTATTCTGAATCAAAAGCCTTTTCCTTGAAAATGACTTAATTAACATTTCCAGGTTCATAACATTTTCATTTATTCCTCTTTTTTGTTTTTAAATGGTTTTTTAAGTTTTCCAGTGATAGTGATAGAGGTTTCCTAATGTATTAAAAAAACACAGAGTGTGCCCAGTGGGATCTGCAGCCTGATTAGCTTTCAGTCTGAGGCTGAAGGAGGAATTAGGCAGAGAAGGAGTGCTGTGCTATTGAAGAGAAAACTTGATTTCCTCAGCCATTAGCCAATGAAACGAGTCCAGCTGTCAGCAGAATGGCTAAATACATTACACTGTGCAGATTACCGGGTAAATATTTGAGAATTAGGCAATTTTTTGAGTGTGGGATAAGCTCAATTCTGCTCCTGGGGTGACTTTAGAGCTGGGGTTGTGCTGCTGCAGCTCTCCCTGCAGGGTGTGTGACCCTCTCTGGGCACAGGGGGCTCTGGGCCTTGGCTTGAACTTGTTGCCACAGCAAATAAAAAAACAAAACTCTGACCCCGCTGAAGGGACAGAATGACACCTGGAATTCAGTGGGATGTGGCTGCCCTGTGGGATTCCCCCTGTGCCCCAGCACTGCCAGGGGGTGGGAGTGCTGCTCCCTCCCCTCGAGGCTCTGCTGTCCTGAGGGCTCTGAGCAGCACCAGCGTCCCGAGCCACAGTGTCCCACAGGACAAAGGCTGGGGGTCACCTCTGCATCCTTGGATTTTCCACTGCTTTGGATACATCTCACACAGCAAAGGATCCAAAAAAGCACCTTCTATAATGTTTTCCATGAGGGCAGGGTGTAGTTTTGTACCTGATTTAAATACAAGACTCTTGGTGTCCCACCAGCACATCAGTTCCCCACATTTTTGAAGGACCAGAGCTTTGTATCCACACATTCAGAAGGTGCTGTGTGCCCTGCTGGAATCCATTCCCAACCAGAACATCCCAGTTGCTTAACACAGCCTGTTTTATGAGGATGCATTCAAGCAAAATGTCATAGAAAAACAGTTTTCCCCCTGAAAAACAACTGCTTATCTCAGACAGCATCATATAAAAAAATTAAATCAGATTAACAAAGGGGTGTGTTCAAGTAGGAACAAGGTGATGTGGGGAAGTCCTGACAGAGGAAGGGTTGGTGGTGGGGGCTCAGAGTTTCCACATGCAGATCTGAAACCCAAAATAATATATGTAAAACATCTAAAGGGCAATGCAGGTATTTCCACTGGGGAAGAGAATGACTATAAAGGATACATATAAATATTTTCCTCATGCACCCAGAGCCACTCATGAACTTACACACACATCTCCTGAGATGTAAATAACCATGTGAGCTGTTGAGTATGTATTTTCTGTGCCTTTGTAGCACTGATGTGACATACCCTGTATACATTTAGCCTTTCTTTTCTGTCCAGGTGTGCACAGTCAGGAGCCAGGGCTCAGACCCAGGGGCTGTGGGCCCGTGCACAGGTGCAAAGCAAAGTGACAGGAAGCAACTGTTTAAGTTCATCAGTACCAGCAAAGCTCCTGAAGCCTAAAGACAAGTGTGTGCCTAAACCCTGCGGAGCTGCACCAGGGCCAGGCTCAGAGCAAGACAAGTGTGTGCCTAAACCCTTCGGAGCTGCACCAGGGGCAGGCTCAGAGCAAGACAAGTGTGTGCCTAAACCCTGCGGAGCTGCACCAGGGCCAGGCTCAGAGCAAGACAAGTGTGTGCCTAAACCCTGCGGAGCTGCACCAGGGGCAGGCTCAGAGCAAGACAAGTGTGTGCCTAAACCCTGCGGAGCTGCACCAGGGCCAGGCTCAGAGCAAGACAAGTGTGTGCCTAAACCCTTCGGAGCTGCACCAGGGGCAGGCTCAGAGCAAGACAAGTGTGTGCCTAAAGCCTACGGAGCTGCACCAGGGGCAGGCTCAGAGCAAGACAAGTGTGTGCCTAAACCCTGCGGAGCTGCACCAGGGGCAGGCTCAGAGCAAGACAAGTGTGTGCCTAAACCCTGCGGAGCTGCACCAGGGGCAGGCTCAGAGCAAGACAAGTGTGTGCCTAAAGCCCACAGAGCTGCACCAGGGGCAGGCTCAGAGCAAGACAAGTGTGTGCCTAAACTCTGCGGAGCTGCACCAGGGCCAGGCTCAGAGCAAGACAAGTGTGTGCCTAAACCCTGCGGAGCTGCACCAGGGCCAGGCTCAGAGCAAGACAAGTGTGTGCCTAAACCCTGCGGAGCTGCACCAGGGGCAGGCTCAGAGCTGAAGGTAAGCAGATGTTTTGGGGAGCAGGAGGGGGCGGCCGCTGGGGTCACAGCACAAAAATTGGGCATATGTGTAGTCTGAGCAGGCTCAGAGCCTTTGCTTAGGAAGGTTTCTTGCAGGATTTGTATTTATTTGGTTTCCTGGGAAGCATTTTTCTTTCATCCAAAAACATTTACAGGCTCCAATAGGAAGTGATTAGGAGTCAGGGATCCTGGCCCTGCCCACCCTGCATTAATCCCCCTGCTCTGTCTCTTCCCAGGAGTCCAAGGGTTAAGCCATCCCAACATGCCTCACTCTCAATTTATAAACCAGAAAATCTTCCATAAATCAAAAGTTACAAACAGACTTTGTAATGTCATAACTCTTGTGACGGCTGTGCCCGTGATTGATTCCTGTACATACATTCTGTGTGATTACCATAATGTGTTCTTGGGGGACAATTCAAGCAGGGGAGAAGGAAGGCACAAGGCAGGGAGTAAATAACAAATGGTCCTGACTCCTCCTCATCGAGAGTGATTTCAGTCCAATGTTCCATCATATCAACTGGGAAAGAGAGTCTTAGGGTTTAGGCAATCAATTACAGATCTGTGTAGAGGCAGACACAATCATTTCCCTGATTGTCACCAGTCCGGAGCAGTGACACAGGGAAGTGATCCATCAGTCTATTCCCACTGACAATCAGAGAAAGATGGCAGACACTTGTAGACCAACAGGCTCCTGGATTGGCTGGCTGGGGAGATTGAAAAATAGCTGGATTTCAAACATAGCTAAACCTTTAAATGCCTCTGTTGGAGGATTTCAGACATTCCCAGAAAACACTCAGAGCTATTACAGGAGTCGCTCCCATTACGGTGGGTGGGGAGGAGGCAAACCTGCTTTCAAGTGCATTAGAATAGATGGAGTGAAGCAATCCTGCCTCAGCCAGGAATATCCAGGGCCTTTCTGACCTGCAGGCTGTGCTTTTCTTCTGCTTTAATGCTGTGCCTTTAATAGACAACTATTGTCTTACACAAACCCAGAAAATTAGCTCATCTGTGACCACAAATTTAGCATTACGTTTGGAGGGCATTTGTTCTACTCCTTGATGTTGATTTTTCCTCAATATACAGGTGGTTATTTATATTGAAAATCCTCATGGACCACCTGCAGCAGAGGGCAAAGCTCAGAATATGGTCAGTCCATTGGCCTGAAAATCCCCTCTTATAATAACCTTTATTTACAGTGTCAGAGCCCTACAGAAAAACAACCCTCACACCCACTGGGTCTTTGGTACCCAGATAACTTCAGACTCAATATATTTATTGTTTCCTTCTCATAGCAAATCTCCTTTTAAACGTTTTTAAAACCAGCAGGGTGAGAGAAACCACACGTTGCCTGGTTGAAACCCAAGCCACAGAGCAGCACCCCATGGGCTGTGCAGGGCTGGCTCAGGCTGAGGACCAGCACAGGAACAGCAGCTCTGACACCCCAGAGCCACAGGAGTGATGGGTTGGTGCTTGGAGCTTCCCAGGCCCGTCTCTCCCCACTCCTCCCCTCACAGCTCTGATAACCCAGAGCCCCAAATTCACCACCTGAGGCAGAGAAGCCATGCCCATGGGGACTGTGCCCAGCTCTGCCCCCTGCCCCACAGCTCTGTCCTGCTGCCCCACAGCTCTGCCCTCCTGCCCCACAGCTGTGCCCACAGGGACTGTGCCCAGCTGTGCCCCCTGTCCCAGAGCTGTGCTCTCCTGCCCCAGAGCTCTGCCCTGCTGCCCCACAGCTCAGGCTTCATCTCTACCCTGGCTCGTGACCCTCACCCTCCCCAGGCCCCTTCAGTGCTGGACTTTGAGGATGGGATGCTGTGCTTGGGCTGGGGAAAGGGAAAGCCCTCAAAGGCACAAGTAAATGGATTGATTTGATTGACTGATTGATTGATTGATTGACTGATTGATTGATTGATTGATTGATTGATTGATTGAATAAGTGACAATCTGGCCGATACCACAGAGGTGGTGAAGGGATCAGCTCTGCCAGGGACCACAGGTAGAACTGTTGGCTGAGGAAGGAGCATCCCCAGGCACATGGATTTGGGATTTTCTGCTGCCCCCCAACAAAGGATGGATCTCTGGCAGCCCAGGGAAGGGGGAGGCTCACAGGCACCTCTGGTCCTCCCACCTCGGAGCTCCCCTGGGAGGTGGAGATGCTCCCACAGGGCTCTCATTAAAGCAGCCTCTTCCATCTGCTCAGGGTTGTGGTGACATTCAGCATTCCCTCGAGGCTCCCATCCCTGAAATGCTCCTGCTGCTCCCACAGCTCTGCACCCATTCCCAGCAGGAGAGGGAGCCAGCCTGGCTCCATGCTGGAGCATCCTCTGCCCAGACAGGACTCGCTGAGCTCTGTATTTATATTTATTGTTGTCCTGAGAGCTGTGCATGTCGAAGCTTGGCCTGTCTTCCCATCCTCAGGCCCTCCAAACACACGGAGACATCCCATTTTGGTGCATTTTCTGGTGGAGAAGGCAAGAAAACAAACTCAGGAGCTCACATTTCAAACATACCAGGCCCCCTCTCCAGGACATCACTGACAAAGTTCTTGGATAACATTAGTCTGACAGCAAAATGTATAAAATAGGATTTATTATTAATTCATAGAGAGCTTTGATATCTTATCTATTGCTCTTCTCCTGTAATGATTTTTAATGTCATCATGGGTTTTAATTTTGCATGAAACCCATTGTCTGTTTGCATTTGTTTGGTAAACCTTGTCTGTTTTATTAAGGAAATCCCAAGGCTTCTCTGGGTATTTGTGCAACAGTAAGAGGAAAGAAATGTTAATAGTAATTTGTTTCTAGCTCAATGCAACATTAATTTCTGCACTGCATTATGAGGATTTTATTTTTATAATCCCTCAACCTGGGGAAATGCACTTCCCATTCCCAAAATCCAGTAATCCAAATGAGACATCCTCAGTGTCCTAAGATCTTGTACAAACCTTAAGTTACCTTTTATTTACTACGTGTGCTGCTGCAAGCCAATATGAACCATAACTCCATTTAGATAATAATAATCAAATTATCCAAACCTGGGAGCACATGTTTTATAGATTTTGGCCTAAATTTAATACAAAAATGCAGTAGTCCTTGTTTGGAAGAGTTTATTAAGGGTTAGCAAAGAAAAAGCTTTTTCAATAGTCTATAACTCTCTAATGGCCTTTTTCAAATAAAATGGGAAAGAATTTGCAAAGAAACCTATATCAGTGAGCTGCAATTGTAACATTACAGTACAGGTCTATAAATCTTGACATGTTCAGAAGATTGCCTAAACCAGCAATACAATCTGTCCAAACCTCATTGTCTCCACGACCAGCCAGACTCATTTTAAGAAATGTATGTGGTCTTCAACCTAATTTTATCACCTTCATTTGTAAACTAGTCAATCAATCAAAGCATCCTGTGAGTCTAAATAGAAAAAGGAGTGCATTTTCATGCAATTCCAGACAGCGCAGTCAAAAATTAATCTCCACTTGATCAGACATTCCTTGCCCTCATCTCAATAGCCCATCATTAGGGTCAGCAATGTATATTAAAAATAGAGTTGCAGGGAAGTGTTTGCCAGGGGTTCTTGGCGAGGGACCTGCGGTGGATCCGTGAGCTCCCTGTGGGAGGGCTGGGCTCAGCCAGGGAGGAGCAGCCTGAGGAGCTCAGCGATGGGCAGAGGAGGATCACCAGCAGCTCCCGTGCTCCACCCGCTGCTCCCTGAGCACACTGATGGAGGGCACATGGCACCCCAGGGGAGGCCTGGGCTCCCCATCCCTGTCCTATTCGTGTCTCTGACTATCCTTGGACATTATTCCTATGTATTGTCCTACTCACACATGGATTTGAGTGAGGTGAGGCTGAGGCTGGGCAGATTTGTGCTGGGGAGATGGGCAGTGGGTGTGCCCTGTGTCCCAAAGCCCCAGTTCCTATTTTTCCACCATGGAATGTCTGCCCTTGGTTCCTGGGCATGTTTGGGGTGGCACTGTCCTGTGTGCACAACGAGGCAGGGGGGGACTGTTCCCTGCTCTCCCTTGCAGCTGCTTTTCTCACCTCAGGCATCACTGAGAAACCAGGGAATGCTGTGATGGGTCCTGCAGGGATTTCCAGTTGGTGCTGGAGCTCTGGGAACACCAAAGCCCCTGCCTGCCCCTGCCAGCCCTGTCTGAGCAGCCCCAGGCCCTGCTCCGGCTGAGCTGGGACTGGACTGTGGCACAGGCAGGGACAGCCCCAAAACTGCTGGGGCTGTGCCAGGGAATGCAGCAAACTGGGGCCAGGCAGCAGCTGGAGGGGGCAGAACATCCTTGGGTTGGTTGGGAGTGTAAGAAAAAATCCAGAATGAGAAATGAGGCACTTGAAGTCCTGTTTGCACCTTCCAATCCTGGTTTTCTCTGCTGCTTTCCCTGGAGCTGCCACCTCACTGGACAAAACAGCATTTAAGGATGTTTAGCAAGGGCAGAAGGGGCAGAAGGAGCTGGAAACCAGTGCAAGAATTGGCAGCCAGGTGTGGTTGCCTGTCTTGTGTTCTTGTGAGTGAAAAGGGAAGGGTTTGTTGATCTCAAATCCAGGTTTTTGAGTGGGACCTGATTACTGTGGTGGTTACCAGTTCCTCAGATGGGGAGGAGTTGTTGTCTTGCTCTTGGAAAATGGCTCAGTTCCTTTGCAGTTGAGTTTTCTCTCTACTAATCGACTTGCAGCACAAAACCTATTTCCAAATAAGTCCCAAGTCAGAATGGCAGTGGTGGAGAAAGTGTCAACAGGGCAGAAATGGCAGCACTAACCAGAAGAATGAATTCTTTACCTAGACAAAGACTCCTCTTCTCTCTCCTGGCTGGTGAACCTTCCAAAGTGTTGGCACATCCAACCAGAACAGGTCAGGGCTCACCCTCAGGGTGGCAAGAGACAGTGACCTCTGCTCCCACCAGCCCTTCCCCTCTGGGCTGTGTGTCCCATTAAGGGAATGTCACTGCAGAGTTAGGTCACCCCACTCCTGTTCAGGTTCTTGGCTCCCAAGGAGAAAAGGGGCTGAGACAGGCCTGTAAATCCTGTCCTGAAGGTGTTGTGGGTGGGAACACTCCTGGTGTCCTCAGGTGGAGACAAAGCAAGGCCAGAGCAAGGCTGGCCTGGACTCATGAGCTCAGGCTGCAGAAATGCTATTTTAGGCTTGAATTTTCCTTGGGAAATGCAACAGGATTTCAAGGAGTTGATGGTTTCCTTCTCTACTCACACTCTCAAGGAGAAGGAGCTCTATAGTCCAGCAGCTCTGCCTGACCTTGCAGAACACCTTCCCCAGAGGTCCCCGCTGCCCCAGGTGCAGGGCATGGGGGAGCTGGTCCTGTGGGAACAGTCCCTGGGGTTGTGCTGGGAGCCTCCTGGCACAGGGACAGTGTGATGGATCCATGGGGGACACAGGGGGGTGACATGGATGGGAGGTGCCCCCTGCCAAACCCAGCACAGGGCACAGAGCAGGAGCTCCCACCCCACGGAGGGGCCCATCCCACAGGGCACCTGTGAGCCCAGAGAGTGGGGTGGGGGCCAGAAATGGGTATTTCTGACTTACACCACCCTGGGAGCCACCTGGCACAGGCTGGGCACGAGCCAGGGCTGGGCCACCCACCCCTGCTGCCTTGGCAGAGACCCTGGTGGGCACACCCTGGGCTGAGACCTCCCAAATCCTGGGACTTCAGAACCAAACTTACCCAGAACTTCCCAGGCCAATGTAATAATCCGTAATCCCTCACCAACAGGATGGCAAGAAGGAAACTTTGCATTTCCAGGGAATATTCACAGACTTTGGAGGTGATTCCTCCTCTTTCCAAGTGTTTTTTCCACAAGGGGTCATTGCAGAGCAGAGCAAGGATGGTTTCAAATTTAGGTGATTTTTCCCTTTTTAAAGTGAAATAGACATTTAGATGCAATTATTTTGACTGGAATTGTTAACAGTATTAATTTGTAAAGCACCATAATGTCTTAATATTAATTATTCGGTTGGTGTTCATGTCAACTGCACTTAGACTGAGCAATGTTTCAGCATAACTACATTTAAAAAAAATAAAAAGCCAGTCCAAAGGGGTAAAATATGGAGCTTTGCCTCTGTGTATAAATGAAGCATTTAAAAACAAGTGTAGATTTCTGTGTAGTAATTGCCATGAAAAGAGAAGGCTGAAGAGGGGACGTGTCTGAGCTGGAAATTAAACTCAGCCTTAGAACATCCAAAGAGCAGCTCAGCAGCAATTGTCAGCCACCAGACTGCTGTGGAGTCCCAGAGAGCTCCTCATGTCATGTTTCCTTTTTCCTTCCTTTTGTTTGGCAAATAAAGCCTTTTCAATAATTCAGGCAAATGGCTTGATAAATACAAATAATTGAGCGTATTAAGCTTAAAAATAAAAACATATTTTATCATATGTAACTTAAAAAGTAATCAGATAATTAATGGGTGAAAAACAGAGAGAAAGATTGCCAGAGATTAAGATTAAGCCCTGCAGAAGAGAATGTTCTAACTAGAAATTGGTTTAATTAATAGCACATTTTACATAATGATTACAGTGTAATTGCGCTGACTAGCAGAGTGTCATTAAATATATCCATGCTCCTTTACAACACCCTAAGGCTAAAAATAATGAGTTACATTGAAAATCACTATGCAACAGGTTCATAAATAACATTTAAGGCTATACAAGGCGAATACTTATAAATAATAAATATTTGCCTTTTGTAATTGAAGAAAAAATGACAGCCTTCTCTCCCTACTCCCCTGCAGACTGTCACGTTATAATGCTGCAAAGATTTCTTCCCTTGCCTTCTCTAGAAAGTGCTGAATAATTTATTCAAATGCTAATATTCCACATAGTCTGACTTTGAGGAACAAATATTCCTCCATAAAGAATAAATGCCAAGTTGCTTATCACCAGCTTTGCTTTACTTGGCATGGTGTGGTCCCAAAAACTGCCCCAGACAGAGGAACTCAGGGGACAGAATTCCTTCCACAAGTTACATTTGTTATTTCAAATCACCCCTTCTCCCAAAATGTTCATCATGTTGTGCAGCAACAGCTGCTCCTCAGCTCCAAAAAGGACAGATCATAACCCTGATCCCTGTTTAATCTGCAGGTTTCCTCTGGAGGATCCCATAAAACCAGGTTGGATTTCCTGTTGGCATTTGAAGGCCCCCAAATGGTGGGTGCTTACTTGGGGACACAGCAACCCCTCCAGAGCCCAACAGAGCCAGGGGAGCTCCATCCAGGGGCTGGGAATGCACTGGAGCTCCATCCAGGGCCTGGGGATGCTCTGGAGCTTCATCCAGGGGCTGGGAATGCTCTGGAGCTCCATCCAGGGCCTGGGGATGCTCTGGAGCTTCATCCAGGGACTGGGAATGCTCTGGAGCTCCCTAGTCCTGCCCTGGGGTGCAGCTCCTCTCCAGAGTCACCCCAAGGTGGCCCCTTCTCCAGGGGCAGGACAGGGGAGATGACCCAGGGACAGGGGGAAGATCAAACCCCTTTGAGTCCAGGGGCTCTCCGTGCTCTGTGTGTGACCCTCCTGACCCACAGAGCCAAATTTTGGGCTCAGATGAACAAAAAATGGCAATGAAAATGAAGGGGTTTCACCTGTGACCTCAGAGCACCAGAGGCTGGACGGGGAGAACCACACACTGGAATGGTAATGAGATTTTGGGGGCATTCTCACCCTTCTTACTGTTACAGCAGTAGGTTTTGTAGTGTTAGAAACAGAAACTTTGTATTATCTGAGCACTGATAACCCAAGTGTGAGCACCCCCAGGGGCAAACCAGCATTTTGGGGCCAGGATGGTTTGTGTTGGCACCAAAACCTTCCCTGGGGGAGGGAAGAAGCCCAATAATGCATAGAAGGAATTCTTTATTTTTTGGTGACACAAACCCAGCTGGCCATAACCATTAATTCATGTTTTTCTGTACCACCAAAACAAACACAGGTGAAGTTTCCTTATTTATTTTTCCCCTTTTACTGAAGCAGGACTGATGTACCTTCCTATCCACTGAAAAATTACTCCTTTTTATCACTGCCCCAAACACTGAGCAGAAGATGAAACTCTGGATGTATTGGAAGAGTTGGGGGAAGCAAACCAGGAGTTAATTGGAATGTAATTAAATCCCATTTCAACGGGATTGGCACAGTGGCAGGACAGTTCATTAGGAGCATATCCTGGATTTGTGTACAAAGGTACATTTGCATCATTGTTGAGTGTCTTTTCCTTATTTTCCATCATTTTTCCAGCTCCCAGCACCCCCTGGGACCTCCAGAGCCCACAGGACGCGCAGGCCGAGGCAGGGATGGGCTTCCAGTGGGAATGTGGACTGAGGTGTCTGCAGAGCAGGTGCTGCTTCCACAGAAACGCCTTTGTAACATCCACCAGCCCTTCAGGAGGTAGGAAATGCGTCTTCTTTCCCCTGTCACCATCAGGGACAGACAAAATCCCACTCATGTGGCTGCTGTTCCATCCCACAAACCACAACTGGATGGGAAAAGAACCCAGGAATGTTCTCCCTTTGCCTTTCCCAGATTTTCTGGCACTAAAACTCACCTGGGAGCTTTGTCTTACCTGGGGGGAAGTGCTGAGAGCAAGCAGGAGTCAGGAGGGTGATTTGTAACAATTAGCACTCTTTAATTGTTCCATCTCTATTTATTGTCAGTGCTGGAACCAACAGCAAAACAAACAAGCCCAAGTTCTTCCCTCCACGACAAAATGAACTCTGGGTTTCTCTGGGTGGGTTTCTCTGTGCTCCCCGGGCTCCAAAAAACAAGCAGATCAGAAATTCCTTGCCCTGGACCTTGGAGGGGATTGCAGAATTTTGTCACAAGCACAAAAATAGGGTTTTTTCACAATTAGATAGTTGTCCCTCAATTCTCTCTTTTAATACCTTAATTAATTTACCTCAATTATTTTAAAAATCACACCTGACATTGGAAATGTAATGTATTTATTTGCATCCTGATCCAGAGGCAGCTGGTATCAGAAGTCCCACAAATGAAACTCTTTTTATTATTATAGAAAAACTCAGGGATGCTTTTTTACCACAGGAAAAGGGAATAAAACTCCTGCAGATTTAAAAAGTTTCAATTTGCTCAGCTGCAATAAGACAAACCCCCCTCCAGAAGCACAAAAGGGCAGGATTTCAAACCAGAGGAAAGGCTGAGAAAGATGAAGAAAGAATGTCTTCCCCTGTTTATTCACTTCTGCTGGGCAATAATCTAATTTGCAGCCTCATGTCTCTATTCCAGCCCACATATGGCAGTAATATTGGATCTTCAGCAGTGCAGCTTAACCATGACTAAACAGGTTGATGAATGTCATGCATCTTATCATCATACATGCATATTTTTAAATATAATTCACTTTTGAGCTGCACCCTTGTGCAGTGGTGAATGAAAACAGTTAAGATTTCTTCCACTGTCTGCCTTTAAATGTATTAAACAGCCCTGCTGTCAATAGATTATATTCTTGTACAATGATAATAGCCCAAAAAACTAAGAGGCCTTGTCAGGAATTGCAGTTGTCACAGTTTGATGCAAATGATTTTACTTGGTGTTCATCTGCTGCACAATCAGCTCATAATCTGGATATACATCACAGCATGACATGGAAATTTCCTGCTACTCTGCTTTCATTTCCAGAGGCAGCAATCAAATGAAAACCATTCAACCTCACCAAAATGTATAAATAATTTTCATTCAAACATATTAACAGTCAAAATATGAGAATTTATCACAGAGCACTACGCCTTTTAAGAAGCAATAAAGACTTTACTTTTTAAGCATATTTCTACTTAGAAAAGTAATATGAACAGTAAGATGCGAGTTTAAAAGAGGATTTAAAAGTCCAGACATGGCACCAAATCTTCAGACTTAAGAGTGTTGGTGCTGCTTTGCTCCATATGCTGCTTGGGAAAAAACAGCCTGGAAGAGGGTTGGGAAAAGGGGAACAAGGGGTGATTCCCCCTGAGATTTGGCCCATAAAATAAATATAAGTGTTCAAGTACAAAGAACAGAAAATAAAATCCTGTATCACAGAATCTGGTAATACAGCAGGTAAAATTCCATTAATTTTATTTCTGCCTTTTCACTTATACTCTGGATTAGATTTTGATTTGGTTGAGTTTTAGGATTTCTTTCTTTGACCACCATCAATACCCCAGGGGGGTTTCAGGCAGAAACAGCCCCAAACAGACCTCGCTTAAAATGCACCCTGGGAAGTTCAAAGAGGATCAGGGGAGCTCCAGTTCCACCAGTGCCAATGGTCTCCTTCCCAATCCATGGTCCCGTGGGAGTGGGAGCTGTCCCTGCCCATGGCAGGGGGTGCAGGGATGGTCCTCAAGGTCCCTCCAGCCCGAACCACTCTGGGATTCTGGCATGACAATAACACCAGGACAAGGCAAATACCTGCCCTCCCTGCCTGGCTGTGGGTCCGGGAGCATTTTCCAGCTGCATTCCCAGTGGGAATGGTGCTGGTGGTTACTGGGAGCACTGGGGCACAGCACCCTCCCTGCTGGAAGATCCCAGGGGGTGTTTTGTGGGAAATAGACATAAAATCACCCTGAAATGAGCCCTTTTTGGGTGTGGCAGCCACAGATTTTTCCCTGTTCCCAAGCCACACTCCCGTGCCAGAGTTTTCCCCAAATCCCCTCCCCTGGGGAATGGCTGAGCTCCCTGGAGCCACTGCCAGGGGGGAGAACAATCCCCTGCCAAGCCAAGGAATGCAGGAACAAAGGATGGTTTGCTGTTCTTATTAACGGTGGTGCTGAAAAAAAACCACTGCCTCCCTCTAAATTGGGTGCTTTTCTTGAGAAACAGGTAAAAACTGCTAAGGTGACAGTTTTTCCCATTTTTCCAGTGAGTGTGTCTGAGGAAGTAGAAGTGCAATAACCTGGGGTACAGCAGGCTCAGCCATTTGAAATAAAACTTTGCAGTACTAATGTTTTTGTAACTGCTTTCATATTGTAATGATATTTTTCCAAGCACTGGTTTTATTTGATCTTAAATACCTTTTTGGGAAAGTCCAGTGAGCTGACTCTAATAAAATCATGCTATTGAAAAAAGGTTTAAGTGGAATGTTCAGAATAAATTACAAAACTGCATGCAAGAATACCAGCTAGTGCTGCAATAAAAATCTGGAAATGAGGATTCTTGCAATATATTTTAAAGAAGTAGTATACTTTTTTTTTGTTCCTTTTTTCCCCCAGAATGTTTCATAATAGAAAGCCTTCACAACGTGAAAGAGGGGGAATGAATAACGGAGGAATAAACTGCCAAAAGAGATTGCATTTAAAAAAAAAAAACCTTGATTTTTTTCCTGAAGATTATATTTCATATCATTCTCAATAACTTTAGGAAGATAATAGGAAAAGTAATTCTGTTCCATTGTGCTGTACCAAAATACTTAAATTGCATCACCCTCAGCCTGTCAGACTTCGCTCTCACACACCAAAGGCAGGAGCTGATACCAACATAATGACAGAGTTGGTTTTTTCCATAAAAAACAGTCCATGTGAGGAGCTTCCAGAATCCAACCAACTTTCCACAGTTCTCCTCTCTGCTGTGGATGTGGCAGATTCCTGTGGCTGAGCACAACTCCAGGGGGAGGACAGGAGGGACTCACTCCTGCAGGAGCATCACCTGCTGCCTGGGCAGTGCCAGGAGCACCAGAGAGCTGGGAGAGGCTTTTCCAGCTGTGCCATGCCTGAGTTTGGCACTGCCAGCCAGGGCTCAGCTGGGGGAGGGCACAGTGCTCTGGTGCTTTGGACAGAAAAGGTGGGACAAAACCTGGGCAGCACCCACAGGATCCACACACATTGCCTGGGTTTTCCCAGGTTTAGCAGGAATTACTGGAATTTTCAAAAAGATATGGCACAGGCTGGCAGCCATTGCCATCAGCCCTGTCTCTGTTGCTGGAGTTCATTGGTATGTTTATAAAAATGGAAAAACCAAACAATTCCTGTGGTTTTCTTCTTCCCAATTTCCAGTTTGGGTCACCCAGAGAATCATCCCTTTGGCACAACCAGCTGCTGGTAAGAGCCATGTTTGCCCCAAGCACACTCAGAGCCCCAAAGGGAGCCTTTGTGTTGCAATGCAAGGGGGCCATACACTGAGTTACCAGCCTGAGCCCCCTCAGGATTTCAGGTCTTCTGCTTCTAAAACCCAGAGTGATGTGGGTTTGCAGGAGTGCCACTGGGATCCCAGCTGGTGGCCTTGATCTCTGTCCTAGTTCAGCACTTCTCCCAGGCAGAGCTGGAGCCTGGGAGGGACAGGTGGGACTGAGGCTGGGCAGGGATAGGGAAGCCCAAGCCAGGGGAGCACAGACCCCTCTGGCTCCAGGGCTGCAGAGGCAGGAGGGGAAAGCAGTACTTGGCTCAAGGAAGGGCTTTACTCCTTCTCCAGGGCTTGTGCCACCAGTGGGTCAGAGGGAGAAGCTGGAGATTTTCGGAAATGAGGGAGCTCCTGAGGGAATAAAAGCTATTCAGAGTCTGGGGGAATCCTTCAAGAGTTTTTGCAGCACCAAAAACTGTGACCCAAGAGATTGGATCTAATTGTGATTCCTCTGTAGCTTTGGTGCCTGAAATGTCTAAAACGTGAAGGTATTTCTGTGTCCTGCATGGAGACAGAGGCTCCAGCCCCCTGAGACACTGAGACTCCCTTCACACCCTATGGGGAACCAGGCAATCATTCCATGGCTTGGAGGGAAACAGGAGGGAATGGGAGTTTGAAATCCTGCACTTCAAAGTTCTGATGGGAAAGTTCCACAAAGAAAACCACAGAGTGCCAAGGGAAGAAGCAATTTCCTTTATGGGGCAGCTTCACAATGTCCTGATCTAATTCCCACTTTTTTATGGGGAATAAATAAATACCTATTGCACAAATTGTAATGACCACTCATATTTGTATTTCAGTAGCTTAAATATTTTCCTTTCAACCCTAGGAGGGGAAAGGGACAGCACATTCCATGCTGCAACCCCCCAGATGTTCTGTGTCCCATTGGGGCACTCCAGGAAGATTCTGCTGCATCCCAAGGAGCCCAGAGCAGCTCTGCTGGACCCCAGCACTGTGGGTGCCCCCTGCCCAGTCCATCCAGCACCAGGTCCAGGTGAGCAAGGCCTTGCATCCTAAACCTCCCCTGGCACAAGCAGAGAACATTTCATCCTCAACAAATACAATCTGGACTAACCTCAAACACTGCTTTTGGCTTTCTCTCAGTTGCCCCCTAAGGCTCAGAGCACCCTGATCTCTTACAAGGGTTTTTCTGAGTTTTTAAAGCCCAGAATTTACTTGTGCTATAATAAGAATAATAATAGAAATTCCAGCACTGGAGTGGTATGTGCAGGAAATTGCATTCCTTATGCCATCAGCTGTACCTGATGTGCCATAGATGGTCAGATACAAGTTCATACTCACCTGTTTCCTGCATATTAATTCTATTAACTATCCTATAACCCTTGGATGTGAAGTATGTTCATGTCCACACACTGTACCCAAAGTTCAATGTTAAAGGTGCCTGATGAAACACTTTTCAGCCAGGAAAAATGTATTCAGGTTTTGTGGGTGATGCCATTTCCACTCAGTTGTTCCTCTTTCAGGCCCTGTTATCACCTCACTGTGGGTTTTGTTTCCTTCAGGATTCTTGTACCCTGAATAATGATTTTTTTAATAATGTTGAAAATCCTGTAGCAAGAGCTCAAGGCCATGTTGGGCCGGGCTTGGAGCAACCTGGTCTGGTGGGAGGTGTCCCTGCCCATGGCAGGGGATGCAATGGAATCTTTAGATTCCCTCCCAACCCAAACCATTCCAGGATTCTATGAATACCCTGCCAGAGTGCACATGGACCAGTATGTGGGTGATTTTACTTCCCAGATATTTCCTTGCAGGAAGCAGGTGCCAGGACAGGTATCTCAGATCCCATTTCAATGTCTAGGGAATGGTTTGTTTCAGTGGGCCAGACTTTCCTGACTCGGGCAGGGCATGAGGAAAGGGATTCCATGACATGTGAACACGCAGTACTTGGAAAACTGGTGCCACACTATTCCAGGCTTGATCCATTTTACCCTGTCCCAGTCTGTTCCTGCAGCAAACCCCATGTCCTGTTCCCCCAAGCCAGGGAATGAAGCAGCTTCTGTCCCCCTGCAGAGGGGCGGGATCAGCTCCTGCAGGTGTGAGGGGCAATCCCTCCCTCCCCTGGTGGGTTTCCAGCCCAGTCTCTGTCCCTGGCACCACCTGAAGCTTTCAGAGCTGCAACCATGGAGCATCCAAGCTGGATCTCTGCCCAGCATAAGTGGAGTCTTCATGAAATTCAGAGACATTTAAATGCCTCCTGAGCTTCTCTAGACTGATTATTTTTTTCCAAAAGCTTGTAACTCAACCAACTTTAGATGGGCTTTTGTGGGAATGCCAGAACATGTACCCTTGAGCACTTCCCTGCCAAGCAGCAAGTCTGCCCAAAAGGTAGGAAGAACTACTGATGTTCAAACTCTTCCAAGGGAAGATGGCCATTATTTTTTAAATTGGGAATTTACACTGAAACTCTGCACAGATGGCTCAAAGTTTGAAAAGCCCTTTTTTTTATTATTATCCCTTGATGTCTGAAAGCTTGTAGAGCTTGCAAAAATCTCTCTGTGCCTCAGTGTGCCCCAGGGAAAGGGGGATAAGGAGGTGTGATTTGAGCTGTAAGGCTGGCACGTGGCCTGGCAGTGCCAGCTATCCTGGCTGTGCCTTGCTGCCACTTCCTGTGGGCCTCCTCCCAGGGCTGGCTCTTCCCTTCTGCCCCTGGAAAATACCGTGGCACCTTGCTGGGCACCCAGAAATATCACCTGGGCACAGGAAGGGCAGGGCTTAGGTGTGAATTCACCTCTCACCACATTTCATTCCTATCCCTGCAAGGAAACCTCAGCCCAGAAGGCAAATGGATCTGAGTGCTTCAGACCTGCAAGGCTTCCAAACTCAGCCACACAGGTGAAAGGAAGGGCCTGGCACTGCTGCAGCCCCCGGGGATCAGCTGCCTGGCCCTGGCAGGCTCTCGGTGCCAGCTCTGGGAATATTCCCCTCCTGCCCCCTCCAGCAACATTCACAGGGCTCAGCAGAAGTCCAGGCAGTAACATCCTGCCTTAAAACACACGTGGCATAATAAAAACATAGGGTCACAGTAAAGTTTAGTTTATTGACAAGAACAAATAACTTTAACATTTGGCTCAGGCACTGAACCCTGTGCAGACATTGTGTCTGATACATCAGTGACCAACTAGCCGTGACTGCTCTCCACTTGTGTGTGCCTCTAAGTACAATGATTCATGCTTGGAACATGGCAGGTGTCCATTTTATAGAGTCATTCAGTTGGAAAAGGTAAATGTTCTGGGGTTTTGAGCCCATTGTAATTGTCTATGCATAGCAGATCTCTCCCAGGCCTTCCACCCCTGTCTTGATTCCATAACCCTCCTCCTCCAGAAAGCCACAATAAAGC